>NC_091464.1:1543168-1548168 GCF_027789765.1 Dendropsophus ebraccatus | reverse complement strand
GGTCATAGTGGTGTGTAGAGGAGGGCTGGGGGTGATAGTGGTGTGTGGGGGAGGGCTGGGAGTGATAGTTCTGTGTGGGGGAGGGCTGGGGGTGATAGTGGTGTGTAGAGGAGGGCTGGGAGTGATAGTTCTGTGTGGGGGAGGGCTGGGAGTGATAGTTCTGTGTGTGGGGGAGGGCTGGGAGTGATAGTTCTGTGTGTGGGGGAGGGCTGGGGGTGATAGGGGTGTGTGGGGGAGGGCTGGGGGTGATAGTGGTGTGTAGAGGAGGGCTGGGGGTGATAGTGGTGTGTAGAGGAGGGCCGGGAGTGATAGTTCTGTGTGTGGGGGAGCGCTGGGGGTGATAGTTCTGTGTGTGGGGGAGGGCTGGGGGTGATAGTGGTGTGTGGGGGAGGGCTGGGAGTGATAGTTCTGTGTGTGGGGGAGGGCTGGGGGTGATAGTGGTGTGTGGGGGAGGGCTGGGGGTGATAGTTCTGTGTGTGGGGGAGGGCTGGGGGTGATAGTGGTGTGTGGGGGAGGGCTCGGGGTCATAGTGGTGTGTAGAGGAGGGCTGGGGGTGATAGTGGTGTGTGGGGGAGGGCTGGGGGTGATAGTGGTGTGTGGGGGAGGGCTGGGGGTGATAGTTCTCTGTGTGGGGGAGGGCTGGGGGTGATAGTTCTCTGTGTGGGGAGGGCTGAGAGTGATAGTTCTCTGTGTGGGGAGGGCTGAGAGTGATAGTTCTCTGTGTGGGGAGGGCTGGGAGTGATAGTTCTCTGTGTGGGGAGGGCTGGGGGTGATAGTTCTGTGTGGGGGAGGGCTGGGAGTGATAGTTCTCTGTGTGGGGGAGGGCTGGGAGTGATAGTTCTCTGTGTGGGGGAGGGCTGGGAGTGATAGTTCTCTGTGTGGGGGAGGGCTGGGAGTGATAGTTCTCTGTGTGGGGGAGGGCTGGGAGTGATAGTTCTCTGTGTGGGGGAGGGCTGGGAGTGATAGTTCTCTGTGTGGGGGAGGGCTGGGAGTGATAGTTCTGTGTCGGGGTGGGCTGGGGGTGATAGTTCTGTGTGGGGGAGGGCTAGGGGTCTTAACAGATGAAAAAATAAAAACATTTGATGACATTGGAATGTTTTTGTAAGATATTTTCTTGTGGAAAACCTGATGCAGCCCAGCCTCACCCAGACTCTACCTCCAGCGGCCCCCAGGTAAATTCAGTTTGAGACCCCTGATCTATATATATATATATATATATATATATATAATATAATGCTTTTCTTGGCTGTGTATATATACTTATATATATATATATATATAATGGTATGCTGGGCTGTGTGTGTATGTATATATATATATATATAAAAAAGTAGAAAGTGGTGCAGCACTCAATGATCTAAAAACTGTTCTGGTAACTACCAGTGTGCACCCTTGTGACCATAGGTGCTAAATATATACAATATGGAAATCACTGTGGCACTCAAAAATATAGTGAAATAAAGAAGTGATTTATTCGCCCAAAAACCGCCAACTCACAATGAGCCCTTTTTCAAGCAGTGTTAAAGCACATATGGCAAAGGAAGTGTTTAAATACACAGCAAATCCTAATTAGTAACAAGTGTGTCCAATCATTAATCAATGTCACAAAAAGTCAAAACAAACATATACACGTGTTGTAACAAATATATACATGTTGTGGCAAATATACAAGTGTTTACAAACATATCGTGATAATCGCACAACGTGTACACCCATAAACGGTGTTTCAATAGTGTCATAAAGTTCATACAATGTAAAAAGTTCATACTAAATAGCACATTAAGAATCTTGAGGATCATCACTCACTCCGATCTTGATGTAGCCACGGACCCCGGGATGTTAGACAGCGGCGTTGTCACAGACCTATTGCGCATGTGCAGGATGTCAGCCAATGAACGAGCTTGCAGGGCGGCAGCCCACGTGATAGTTGAACTGGCTGAATTAACCTTATAATTGCTGTTAGGCGGAAAAACACTGTATGCTGCAGCATCAGAGAAAACATTATATATGGAGAACATCTTCACGTCCGGTGTGTTGCACCTGGTAACGGCCTTATCTGGACATTATCACCCGTACTGCCCCCATTTTTGGTGTATAGGAAACAGGAACGACTAATGCGGGCTGCTGTAACCCAGCAACACACGCAACCAATCGGTGTTCAAGGATCCCGGACTCACATAGATGTGTATCTACGGATCCTATACACTAAATCCATTGGCTCCAACACCCAGGGTTTCCAGGTTAGTGTCCCAGCCAGACCAATTGACGTGTGGACTCCAATAACGTAGATCTTAGCTGCCCAGTGTAAAAACGCAAATGGAAAAGGCAAGGTCTGAATGTGTGGTAAAGACAAAAATTGCCATCGTTGGGGGTCCGATCCAAGATCATCCTGTGGTGATGTTCCCTTCGATCCCAAAGGAATATTGCTTGAATATCTGAAAATACAGAAACAAGAATTAATAAATGATGGAAAGCATTTTATAATATGTTAGATGCCATATCTGCTTGGACCAAACAGGGGAAATCAGAAAAGCAATATTTGCCGTCATCCTCCAAGGGACTCTTATCCACAAATTCTAGGTGTGATCTTGAAGTCGACGTTCAGGCCATTTGGTTTGAGGGAATTTAATTCAAATATCCAATATAATTCCCTTCTTTTTTGTTTGGCCAATCTATCACCCCCCCTCATAGGAGCTAAAATGTGTTCAATAAACATGATGCGAAGATCGTGTTCCGCATGGTTATTGTCACAAAAATGTTTAGGTACAGGTAAATCAAGTTTCTTTTTCCTGATCGTGTACCTGTGTTGAATCAGTCGTGTTTTGACGTCCAGGGAGGTTTCTCCTACGTATAGTAGGGGGCAAGGGCAGATGATGACATAGATCACCCAATCTGTCTCACACGTTATCTGTTGTTGGATTGGGTATTCCTTTTGTGTAATTGGATGAATAAATCTGTCACCCCTAATAACATATCTGCAATTAATGCATCTCCTGCAGGCATAGCTCCCTGGTCTCAGTGGTCCTAGTAGGAGTTGTGATGAGCGAGGTGAACTCGGAGTCATGGCATGGACTAAATGATCTCTAAGATTGGGAGCTCTTTTGTATGAGAGAAGGGGTCTGATCTGAAAGCTATCAATATCTGAAAACCCCCGTTGTAGGACTCCCCAATGTTTATGAATGATTTTTGAGATACTACCACTCAGTCCATTGAATTGTGTGACAAAGGGAATTCTTTTGTTAGTGTCAGGATTAATGTTTTTATGCAAAAGATTTTCCCTCTGCATACCAGAGACTTCCTCTATATATTTTTGTGTAACATGTCTGGGATAGCCCCTTTTGTGAAAATTGTAGGCAAAGTTTGATAATGTCTGATGAAATTCTGACTCATCAGTAACTATGCGTCTAACACGCATAAATTGACTTTAAGGGAGAGATTGTATCGTGTTTTGTGGATGATTTGAGTCGAACCTGAGTAATGTGCTTTTGTCTGTTGGTTTTGAGTATAATTTTGTAATGAACCTGTCGTTGCAGCGATACACATGGGTGTCGCGGAATTGAGTGTCTGTGTTAGAATAAGTGATGGTGAACTGAATGTCAGGATCTATGTTGTTCAGGAAGTTGTGAAAAGCAATAAGACCCTCCTCGTCACCCCCCCCCCCCCGCATGCCAGGAACACGTCATCTATGTATCTCCACCAGCCCACAATATGTTGGGCATGGTGGGACACATAGACGTGTGACTCCTCAAGTGAGGCTACATACAGATTAGCAAATATAGGCACGACATTTGACCCCATTGCAGTACCTTTGCGCTGTAAAAAAATCTTGTTGTCAAACATAAAAAATTGCAGGATAATACAATGTCTAAAAGTTGTATCAAAAAGGTCTGACAGGGTATGGAGAATTCGGACGTACGCAGAACATTTTCAATGGCTTTTAAGCCCTTTTCATGTCCAATAGACATATATAGGCTGGCTATATCCATAGATGCAATAAAGTTGACCTTTGTAGCATCAAGCTCTCTCAACTTGAGGAGAAATTGAGTTGTGTCTTGTATATAAGATCGCATTCTAGTCACATGGGGCTGTAAAACTCTATCTAAGAAGATAGATGCCTTGTTAAGTACAGACCCTACCCCTGACACAATGGGTCTACCTGGGGGCTTATCAAGGGATTTGTAAATTTTGGGTAACAGATAGAATAGTGGAATAATCGGGTATTCCACCCACACAAATTCCCATACTTTCCTATCTATACACCCTTCTGCTAGGGCCATGTTGAGGACACTATTAGGTTTAGATTGTACTTCACTAGTGGGATCTCTATGTAACATTTCATAGACATTTGCATCTAACAATTGACGGTACGCCTCCTCCATGTAGTCCGCTGTGTCCATAACCACGACACCACCACCCTTGTCCGCAGGCTTGATGGTGATGTCGCGGTTACGCACAAGGTCCCCAAATGCCTGCATTTCGTTCCTTGTCATATTAGGATTACTAATGAAGCCCAATGGTGTATTCATTTTGAGCCTAGAGATATCATTTTTAACTCCTGCAATAAATGCTTCAACCGGGTGAGAGGTCATAATAGTGGGAAAAGTCGCTTTTAGTTAACAAATCAAAGTCTTTCAAGCAGATTTCTGGAGGATCCACCATCGGTGCCACCGTGGAGCTGGTGTCACCAATGGTGGTACTCCAGATCTTCAGCTTAATACGTCTAAAAAAATTTCCACAAGTCAAGTTCCAACTCAAACCAATTAACATCATTCCCTGGGCAAAAAGATAACCCTCTATTCAATACATTGGTTTGCAATTCATTCAATTGGTAAGAAGATATATTTACCATTAACTGTTCTCTGTTATGATAGTTCTATGTGTGGGGGACGGCTGGGAGTGATAGTTATCTGTGTGTGGGGGGGAGGGCTGGGAGTGATAGTTCTGTGTGTGTGGAGGAGGGCTGGGACTGATAGTTCTGTGTGTGGGGGAGGGCTGGGAGT
>NC_091464.1:1515668-1538168 GCF_027789765.1 Dendropsophus ebraccatus | reverse complement strand
CAAGATAAGGTAATAGGTGAATTGATTCCCTCTCAACCACGCTTTATTTTCCAGAGAGCCAACAATTTAGGCTTACTAGTAGCCCCTACTATTAAGCAGCAACAACAAATAATAATAAAAAAAGGCCAAACAGTACTAAAGCCATTAGTAAGAGGCTTTTTTCCATGCAAACATTGCAAAAGCTGCAGGAAAGCAACGAACCCTGGCAAAAGTCTGGATATTCTGATTGGAGGACATGAGAAATATAATATAAAAACACACATTACATGTAAGACCACCGGCGTTATAGATTACATCAAATGCCCTTGCAACAAACTATATGTGGGAAGAACAAAGAGACAACTTACCACGAGAATACAGGAAGACGTATATAACATAAATAGACAATATGATGGACACCCATTATCAAGACACTACGTGGAGAAACACCAGATGAAAACATCAAGCCCCATTGGAGAGGGGGGACTATATAGAATTATTATCAAGAGCTGAAACTAAATGGATATTGCACCTAAATACACTTATCCCCAATGGACTCAATGCAGATCTGGAACTATTCGCCTTTATTTAGTTATACTCAGTAAAAGTATGTTCTATAGGAACTGATACATTGTTCCGAACACCCCGCGCACCAATCTGGATACCTTAAATAGGAGTTTATATCTTGCACATTTTTGAATACTCTGCACAGGAACTGATACACTGTTCCGAATATGCTGTGCACTGCTCCGATTATAAAGGACACACTACTTCAAACACCCTATATTTGAATATGAAGAGATCGATATAGTGTAAATCATTTTTGAGACAATGCAACACTATAGGCTTACAGAGCATACGGCTGTGTACGGCTTTGCACGGCTTTGGAACAAGCATGGTAACATGGCAACATAACATCTAATCAACTCACACCTGACAGATGAGCGGTCAAACTACCTATAAGTAAGGAAGGAATACGGGGCCGTGCCATAATCCTGACGAGGGCAACCGCTATTGTTGCTGAAACGCGTTGATTACTCTTTTGGTCTCTCTGAGCTCCCGTACTAGTAAGTGACGTCACTCAGCCTTCCCGGGAATTTTTTGAACCGCTAACATCAACGTAACCCACCGCGGAGTAGTGCCGCTGGCCAGGGCGCCTCCAGCGGAGGTTGCAACCACCATCTTGTTGCCAACATATGTTACCAAGCATCAAACATCTGCAAAAAGATCTACTTTTTAACAACGCTTACCGAGAACTACGCCAAAACAATCAACTACAAGGTAAAAACAACCATTTATTTACCTGTAGCCATTACTATTTATTTTTCTTGTACTAACCATATATACAAAGGATCGCCAAACATTGCGCTTTATGTCAATACCAATATTTTTTACATATATTACCCCCCAGTGAACCTACGAGTGTTTGCTTTCTGACAGTGAGCAGCAATACAGTGGGTAACTCTTTCCCACCTGACCCATTTCTCATATGTCTCTAGGACTGACATGGTTATTCCTTTCTATTTGTCCTACCTCATATATATATCATTGTGATGTTGTTATAGGGTACACGTATTAGGGACTCTGCTTAGGCAGTTTGGCTATATTGGACATTGTTTGCACAGTCCTGGGTCAGGGTGGTTGTATAGTCCTGACTGGTATACCGGCCGGACTTATGTAGACTTTTTAATTGTTTTTATAAGAGTGGTTTTTGGGGTTTGTCTCCCTTCGTGCTATATTCCTGTTGCAGTAATTTAGTGTCATTTGTATCCATATTATAATAAAGTATTTTTGTGATGTGCTACCTGTTTGTGCATATGCTTTTTGTTCTCTTTTTGTTTCAGCAATACAGTGCAGCGCTAGTGAGGGGTTATTATAACCTCACTCTTTTTATTTTTATATATATATATATATATATATATATATATATATATATATATATATATATATATGTGTGTATATATATATATATATATATAGTGGTATGCTGGGCTGTGTATATATAATGGTATATATAATGGTATATATATATACTTGGATTTGCAGGTAGTTGCAGTGCCTAATATTATAGGGTATAGAGAAAGTATCAGGTCCCTGCTATATCCAGGACACTACCCGGGCTGTTATATAAATGCAGTGGTGAGTTGTAATGAAATCGTTTGTTTTCCTGTTTCACCAGGGTCACCGTGTTCCCGGTTCTGAGGCGCTCAGTGATATGTGCGAGGAATTGTCCATGTTACGTAGTGAGAACTCCTCCTTGCGTCTTCGTGTTACTGCCTTGCAAGAAGCCATTAGAGCCATAAATGCCCGAGTTACTCGTATGGCTGGGCAAGAGGCGGCCCGGTTACTACAGAGGGCTGGTAAGTGATGACTTCATATAATATAACATGGATGCCTTACATCAGAGGATATCATTGGTGCCTACAGTAGTGGAGTAAGAGCATGACCCCTACTAGGGGATTTACCAACAGGATAAATCTCAAAAATGATGGCAGCTATATACCAGCTATACTTACAGCATCCAGGTCCAGTCTCCTGGCTGCTATGTAACAGCTATACATACTGTATCCAGGTCCAGTCTCCTGACTGCTATGTAACAGCTATACTTACTGTATCCAGGTCCAGTCTCCTGAAGGCAGCTATATAACAGCTATACTTACTGTATCCAGGTCCAGTCTCCTAAAGGCAGCTATACTTACTGTATCCAGGTCCAGTCTCCTGAAGGCTGCTATATAACAGCTATACTTACTGTATCCAGGTCCAGTCTCCTGAAGGCAGCTATATAACAGCTATACTTACTGTATACAGGTCCAGTCTCCTGAAGGCAGCTATATAACAGCTATACTTACTGTATCCAGGTCCAGTCTCCTGACTGCTATATACCAGCTATACTTACTGTATCCAGGTCCAGTCTCCTGACTGCTATATAACAGCTATACTTACTTTATCTAGGTCCACTCTCCTGAAGGCTGCTATATAACAGCTATACTTACTGTATCCAGGTCCAGTCTCCTGAAGGCAGCTATATACCAGCTATACTTAATGTATCCAGGTCCAGTCTCCTGAAGGCAGCTATATAACAGCTATACTTACTGTATCCAGGTCCAGTCTCCTGAAGGCAGCTATTTAACAGCTATACTTACTGTATCCATGTCCAGTCTCCTGAAGGCTGCTATATAACAGCTATACTTACTGTATCCAGGTCCAGTCGCCTGTAGGCAGCTATATACCAGCTATACTTATTGTATACAGGTCCAGTCTCCTGAAGGCAGCTATATAACAGCTATACTTAGTGTATCCAGGTCCAGTCTCCTGACTGCTATATACCAGCTATACTTAATGTATCCAGGTCCAGTCGCCTGAAGGCTGCTATATAACAGCTATACTTACTGTATCCAGGTCCAGTCTCCTGAAGGCAGCTATATAACAGCTATACTTACTGTATCCAGGTCCAGTCTCCTGAAGGCAGCTATATAACAGCTATACTTACTGTATCCATGTCCAGTCTCCTGAAGGCTGCTATATAACAGCTATACTTACTGTATCCAGGTCCAGTCTCCTGAAGGCTGCTATATAACAGCTATACTTACTGTATCCAGGCCCAGTCTCCTGACTGCTATATACCAGCTATACTTACTGTATCCAGGTCCAGTCTCCTGACTGCTATATACCAGCTATACTTACTGTATCCAGGTCCAGTCTCCTGACTGCTATATAACAGCTATACTTACTGTATATAGGTCCAGTCCCCTGAAGGCAGCTATATACCAGCTATACTTACTGTATCCAGGTCCAGTCTCCTGAAGGCAGCTATACTTACTGTATCCAGGTCCAGTCTCCTGAAGTCGGCTATATAACAGCTATACTTACTGTATCCAGGTCCAGTCTCCTGAAGGCTGCTATACTTACTGTATCCAGGCCCAGTCTCCTGAAGGCGGCTATATAACAGCTATACTTACTGTATCCAGGTCCAGTCTCATGAAGGCAGCTATATACCAGCTATACTTACTGTATCCAGGTCCAGTCTCCTGAAGGCAGCTATATAACAGCTATACTTACTGTATCCAGGCCCAGTCTCCTGACTGCTATATACCAGCTATACTTACTGTATCCAGGCCCAGTCTCCTGACTGCTATATAACAGCTATACTTACTGTATCCAGGTCCAGTCTCCTGAAGGCAGCTATATAACAGCTATACTTACTGTATCCAGGTCCAGTCTCCTGAAGGCTGCTATATAACAGCTATACTTACTGTATCCAGGTCCAGTCTCCTGACTGCTATATACCAGCTATACTTACTGTATCCAGGTCCAGTCTCCTGACTGCTATATACCAGCTATACTTACTGTATCCAGGTCCAGTCTCCTGAAGGCTGCTATATAACAGCTATACTTACTGTATCCAGGTCCAGTCTCCTGAAGGCTGCTATATACCAGCTATACTTATTGTATCCAGGTCCAGTCTCCTGACTGCTATATACCAGCTATACTTACTGTATCCAGGTCCAGTCTCCTGAAGGCAGATTTTTAATCTTGTGCTGGTTGAAAAAAAAAAAAAAGACGACCAAACGCATGACGTTCCTGCTCAGTGTGTCCGTCAGTCACATGACTAACTTCTCTGTGAGCGTGCAGATGACCTGGCAAACATGGGACTTACCTGTGGTTTGACTCTCTGAGTAAAAAAAGTCAGAACACAGGAAGTGCCATTTTTTCTCTTGTAAGAAAAATACTTCATATTGCCGACCGGCTTTATATCACATGTGCTGCTTATTTAGAACGCTATAACATCACTGAGACTTTAGAGTAAATTTCTCCCCTTTCACAATGTTTGAATTAAGAAAAATCTTAAAAATAAAGAAATGTATTATTGGTGGATGTGAAAATGTCCGAACTGTGGAGAATCGGCCCCGGAATCGTTCTACATGAATCCAGGAGTTACCCTGGCATCGGTGTGCGCTTCAGGAGTGAGGAACATAGAGGAACATCCTTGTCTTCTGTAAAACAATAAGTTGTTAATTTCAGGTGCTGGAGGGGGAAGCCATAGAGATGAGTCACCACATTAGGCTTCAGTTGTATAAGAGCTTTTTGGTGGAAAACCCCTCCAAGAATTTAGATGTCAGGATTCAGGCGGGAAGGTGATAAATCTTATTATTCAGCAATAATTTGCAAGATAACTGTAATATATAGATGAAAGCCTGGATCTGGAACCTAGGCAGCCCTCAGGTACAGCTACAGCACACTGTCACCCCCTCAGGTGCAGCTACAGCACACTGTCACCCCCTCAGGTGCAGCTACAGCACACTGTCACCACCTCAGGTACAGCTACAGCACACTGTCACCCCCTCAGGTGCAGCTACAGCACACTGTCACCTCCTCAGGTACAGCACACTGTCACCCCCTCAGGTACAGCTACAGCACACTGTCACCCCCTCAGGTGCAGCTACAGCACACTGTCACCCCCTCAGGTGCAGCTACAGCACACTGTCACCCCCTCAGGTACAGCTACAGCACACTGTCACCACCTCAGGTACAGATACAGCACACTGTCACCTCCTCAGCTACAGCTACAGCACACTGTCACCTCCTCAGGTACAGCTACAGCACACTGTCACCCCCTCAGGTGCAGCTACAGCACACTGTCACCCCCTCAGGTGCAGCTACAGCACACTGTCACCACCTCAGGTACAGCTACAGCACACTGTCACCCCCTCAGGTACAGGTACAGCGCACTGTCACCACCTCAGCTACAGCTACAGCACACTGTCACCACCTCAGGTACAGCTACAGCACACTGTCACCACCTCAGGTACGGGTACAGCACACAGTCACCTCCTCAGGTACAGCTACAGTACACTGTCACCTCCTCAGGTGCAGCTACAGCACACTGTCACCCCCTCAGGTGCAGCTACAGCACACTGTCACCGCCTCAGGTACAGATACAGCACACTGTCACCACCTCAGGTACAGCTACAGCACACTGTCACCACCTCAGGTACAGCTACAGCACACTGTCACCTCCTCAGGTACAGCTACAGCACACTGTCACCACCTCAGCTACAGCACACTGTCACCACCTCAGGTACAGCGCACTGTCACCACCTCAGGTACAGCTACAGCACACTGTCACCACCTCAGGTACAGCTACAGCACACTTTCACCCCCTCAGGTACAGCTACAGCACACTGTCACCACCTCAGGTACAGCTACAGCACACTGTCACCTCCTCAGGTACAGCTACAGCACACTGTCACCCCCTCAGGTACAGCTACAGCACACTGTCATCACCTCAGGTACAGCTACAGCACACTGTCACCACCTCAGCTACAGCACACTGTCACCACCTCAGCTACAGCTACAGCACACTGTCACCTCCTCAGGTACAGCTACAGCACACTGTCACCTCCTCAGGTACAGCTACAGCACACTGTCACCACCTCAGCTACAGCTACAGCACACTGTCACCACCTCAGGTACAGCTACAGCACACTGTCACTACCTCAGGTACAGCTACAGCACACCACCTCAGGTACAGCTACAGCACACTGTCACCACCTCAGCTACAGCACACTGTCACCACCTCAGCTACAGCACACTGTCACCACCTCAGCTACAGCTACAGCACACTGTCACCTCCTCAGGTACAGCTACAGCACACTGTCACCCCCTCAGGTACAGCTACAGCACAGTGTCACCACCTCAGCTACAGCACACTGTCACCACCTCAGGTACAGCTACAGCACACTGTCACCACCTCAGGTACAGCTACAGCACACTGTCACCTCCTCAGCTACAGCTACAGCACACTGTCACCCCCTCAGCTACAGCACACTGTCACCCCCTCAGGTACAGCTACAGCACACTGTCACAACCTCAGGTACAGCTACAGCACACTGTCACCACCTCAGGTACAGCTACAGCACACTGTCACCACCTCAGGTGCAGCTACAGCACACTGTCACCACCTCAGCTACAGCTACAGCACACTGTCACCCCCTCAGGTACAGCTACAGCACACTGTCACCACCTCAGGTACAGATACAGCACACTGTCACCACCTCAGCTACAGCGCACTGTCACCACCTTAGGTACAGCTACAGCACACTGTCACAACCTCAGGTACAGCTACAGCACACTGTCACCTCCTCAGGTACAGCTACTCACACTGTCACCACCTCAGGTACAGCTACAGCACACTGTCACCACCTCAGGTACAGCTACAGCACACTGTCACCACCTCAGCTACAGCTACAGCACACTGTCACAACCTCAGGTACAGCTACAGCACACTGTCACCCCCTCAGCTACAGCGCACTGTCACCTCCTCAGGTACAGCTACAGCACACTGTCACCTCCTCAGGTACAGCTACAGCACACTGTCACCACCTCAGCTACAGCTACAGCACACTGTCACCTCCTCAGGTACAGCTACAGCACACTGTCACCACCTCAGGTACAGCTACAGCACACTGTCACCCCCTCAGGTACAGCTACAGCACACTGTCACCACCTCAGCTACAGCTACAGCACACTGTCACAACCTCAGGTACAGCTACAGCGCACTGTCACCTCCTCAGGTACAGCTACAGCGCACTGTCACCTCCTCAGGTACAGTTACAGCTACAGCACACTGTCACCACCTCAGGTACAGCTACAGCACACTGTCACCCCCTCAGCTACAGCGCACTGTCACCTCCTCAGGTACAGCTACAGCACACTGTCACCTCCTCAGGTACAGCTACAGCACACTGTCACCACCTCAGCTACAGCTACAGCACACTGTAACCCCCTCAGGTACAGCTACAGCACACTGTCACCACCTCAGGTACAGCCACAGCACACTGTCACCACCTCAGGTACAGCACACTGTCATCACCACAGGTACAGCTACTGCACACTGTCACCCCCTCAGGTACAGCTACAGCACACTGTCACCACCTCAGGTACAGCTACAGCACACTGTCACCCCCTCAGGTACAGCTACAGCGCACTGTCACCACCTCAGGTACAGCACACTGTCACCTCCTCAGGTACAGCTACAGCACACTGTCACCACCTCAGGTACAGCTACAGCACACTGTCACCACCTCAGGTACAGCTACAGCACACTGTCACCACCTCAGGTACAGCTACAGCACACTGTCACCACCTCAGCTACAGCACACTGTCACCACCTTAGGTACAGCTACAGCACACTGTCACCCCCTCAGGTACAGCTACAGCACACTGTCACCACCTCAGGTACAGCTACAGCACACTGTCACCACCTCAGGTACAGCTACAGCACACTGTCACCACCTCAGGTACAGATACAGCACACCACCTCAGGTACAGCTACAGCATACTGTCACCACCTCAGGTACAGCTACAGCACACTGTCACCTCCTCAGGTACAGCTACAGCACACTGTCACCTCCTCAGGTACAGCTACAGCACACTGTCACCACCTCAGGTACAGCTACAGCACACTGTCACCTCCTCAGGTACAGCACACTGTCACCACCACAGGTACAGCTACTGCACACTGTCACCCCCTCAGGTACAGCTACAGCACACTGTCACCCCCTCAGGTACAGCTACAGCACACTGTCACCCCCTCAGGTACTGCTACAGCACACTGTCACCCCCTCAGGTACTGCTACAGCACAATGTCACCCCCTCAGGTGCAGCTACAGCACACTGTCACCACCTCAGGTACAGCTACAGCACACTGTCACCACCTCAGGTACAGCTACAGCACACTGTCACCCCCTCAGCTACAGCTACAGCACACTGTCACCACCTCAGGTACAGCTACAGCACACTGTCACCACCTCAGGTACAGCTACAGCACACTGTCACCCCCTCAGGTACAGATACAGCACACTGTCACCCCCTCAGGTACAGCACACTGTCACCACCTCAGGTACAGGTACAGCACACTGTCACCACCTCAGGTACAGCCACAGCACACTGTCACCACCTCAGGTACAGCTACAGCACACTGTCACCTCCTCAGCTACAGCTACAGCACACTGTCACCTCCTCAGGTACAGCTACAGCACACTGTCACCTCCTCAGCTACAGCTACAGCACACTGTTACCTCCTCAGGTACAGGTACAGCACACTGTCACCCCCTCAGGTACAGCACACTGTCACCTCCTCAGGTACAGCTACAGCACACTGTCACCCCCTCAGGTACAGCTACAGCACAGTGTCACCACCTCAGCTACAGCACACTGTCAGCACCTCAGGTACAGCTACAGCACACTGTCACCACCTCAGGTACAGCACACTGTCACCACCTCAGGTACAGCTACAGCGCACTGTCACCACCTCAGGTACAGCTACAGCACACTGTCACCACCTCAGGTACAGCTACAGCACACTGTCACCCCCTCAGGTACAGCTACAGCACACTGTCACCACCTCAGGTACAGCTACAGCACACTGTCACCCCCTCACGTACAGCTACAGCACACTGTCACCACCTCAGCTACAGCTACATCACACTGTCACCCCCTCAGGTACAGCTACAGCACACTGTCACCACCTCAGGTACAGCTACAGCACTGTCACCTCCTCAGGTACAGCTACAGCACACTGTCACCACCTCAGCTACAGCACACTGTCAGCACCTCAGGTACAGCTACAGCACACTGTCACCACCTCAGGTACAGCTACAGCACACTGTCACCCCCTCAGGTACAGCTACAGCACACTGTCACCACCTCAGGTACAGCTACAGCACACTGTCACCCCCTCAGGTACAGCTACAGCACACTGTCACCACCTCAGGTACAGCTACAGCACACTGTCACCCCCTCAGGTACAGCTACAGCACACTGTCACCACCTCAGGTACAGCTACAGCACACTGTCACCACCTCAGGTGCAGCTACAGCACACTGTCAACACCTCAGCTACAGCACACTGTCACCACCTCAGCTACAGCACACTTTCACCCCCTCAGGTACAGCTACAGCACACTGTCACCCCCTCAGGTACAGCTACAGCACACTGTCACCCCCTCAGGTACTGCTACAGCACACTGTCACCACCTCAAGTACAGGTACAGCACAATGTCACCATCTCAGCTACAGCACAATGTCACCCCCTCAGGTGCAGCTACAGCACACTGTCACCACCTCAGGTACAGCTACAGCACACTGTCACCACCTCAGGTACAGCTACAGCACATTGTCACCACCTCAGGTACAGGTACAGCACACTGTCACCACCTCAGGTACAGCCACAGCACACTGTCACCACCTCAGGTACAGGTACAGCACACTGTCACCCCCTCAGGTACAGCTACAGCACACTGTCACCACCTCAGCTACAGCACACTGTCACCACCTCAGGTACAGCTACAGCACACTGTCACCACCTCAGGTACAGCTACAGCACACTGTCACCACCTCAGGTACAGCTACAGCACACTGTCACCACCTCAGGTACAGCTACAGCACACTTGTCACCACCTCAGCTACAGCACACTGTCACCACCTTAGGTACAGCTACAGCACACTGTCACCACCTTAGGTACAGCTACAGCACACTGTCACCACCTCAGGTACAGCACACTGTCACCACCTTAGGTACAGCTACAGCACACTGTCACCACCTTAGGTACAGCTACAGCACACTGTCACAACCTCAGGTACAGCTACAGCACACTGTCACCTCCTCAGGTACAGCTACAGCACACTGTCACCACCTCAGCTACAGCACACTGTCACCACCACAGGTACAGCTACTGCACACTGTCACCTCCTCAGGTACAGCTACAGCACACTGTCACCACCTCAGGTACAGCTACTGCACACTGTCACCCCCTCAGGTACAGCTACAGCACACTGTCACCCCCTCAGGTACAGCTACAGCACACTGTCACCCCCTCAGGTACAGCTACAGCACACTGTCACTACCTCAGGTACAGGTACAGCACAATGTCACCATCTCAGCTACAGCACAATGTCACCCCCTCAGGTGCAGCTACAGCACACTGTCACCACCTCAGGTACAGCTACAGCACACTGTCACCACCTCAGGTACAGCTACAGCACACTGTCACCACCTCAGGTACAGCCACAGCACACTGTCACCACCTCAGGTACAGGTACAGCACACTGTCACCCCCTCAGGTACAGCACACTGTCACCTCCTCAGGTACAGCTACAGCACACTGTCACCCCCTCAGGTACAGCTACAGCACAGTGTCACCACCTCAGCTACAGCACACTGTCACCACCTCAGGTACAGCTACAGCACACTGTCACCCCCTCAGGTACAGCTACAGCACACTGTCACCACCTCCGCTACAGCACACTGTCACCTACTCAGGTACAGCTACAGCACACTGTCACCACCTCAGGTGCAGCTACAGCACACTGTCACCTCCTCAGGTACAGCTACAGCACACTGTCACCCCCTCAGGTACAGCTACAGCACACTGTCACCACCTCAGGTACAGCTACAGCACACTGTCACCCCCTCAGGTACAGCTACAGCACACCGTCACCTCCTCAGGTACAGCTACAGCACACTGTCACCACCTCAGGTACAGCTACAGCACACTGTCACCACCTCAGCTACAGCACACTGTCACAACCTCAGGTACAGCTACAACACACTGTCACCTCCTTAGCTACAGCACACTGTCACCACCTCAGCTACAGCACACTGTCACCTCCTCAGGTACAGCTACAGCACACTGTCACCACCTCAGCTACAGCTACAGCACACTCACCACCTCAGGTACAGCTACAGCACACCGTCACCACCTCAGGTACAGGTACAGCACACTGTCACCCCCTCAGGTACAGCTACCCACACTGTCACCACCTCAGGTACAGCTACAGCACACTGTCACCCCCTCAGGTACAGCTACAGCACACTGTCACCACCTCAGGTACAGCTACAGCACACTGTCACCACCTCAGGTACAGCTACAGCACACTGTCACCACCTCAGGTACAGCTACAGCACACTGTCACCTCCTCAGGTACAGCTACAGCACACTGTCACCATCTCAGGTACAGCTACAGCACACTGTCACCTCCTCAGCTACAGCTACAGCACACTGTCACCACCTCAGGTACAGCTACAGCACACTGTCACCACCTCAGGTACAGCTACAGCACACTGTCACCACCTCAGGTACAGCTACAGCACACGGTCACTCCCTCAGCTACAGCTACAGCATACTGTCACCACCTCAGGTACAGCTACAGCACACTGTCACCATCTCAGGTACAGCTACAGCACACTGTCACCACCTCAGGTACAGCTACAGCACACTGTCACCACCTCAGCTACAGCTACAGCACACTGTCACCACCTCAGCTACAGCTACAGCACACTGTCACCTCCTCAGGTACAGCTACAGCACACTGTCACCACCTCAGGTACAGCTACAGCACACTGTCACCACCTCAGCTACAGCTACAGCACACTCACCACCTCAGGTACAGCTACAGCACACTGTCACCACCTCAGGTACAGCTACAGCACACTGTCACCACCTCAGGTACAGCTACAGCACACTGTCACCACCTCAGCTACAGCACACTGTCACCCCCTCAGGTACAGCTACAGCACACTGTCACCACCTCAGGTACAGCTACAGCACACTGTCACCACCTCAGGTACAGCTACAGCACACTGTCACCTCCTCAGGTACAGCTACAGCACACTGTCACCACCTCAGGTACAGCTACAGCACACTGTCACCTCCTCAGGTACAGCTACAGCACACTGTCACCACCTCAGGTACAGCTACAGCACACTGTCACCACCTCAGGTACAGCTACAGCGCACTGTCACCACCTCAGCTACAGCGCACTGTCACCACCTCAGGTACAGCTACAGCACACTGTCACCACCTCAGGTACAGATATAGCACACTGTCACCACCGCAGGTACAGCTACAGCACACTGTCACCCCCTCAGGTACAGCTACAGCACACTGTCACCTCCTCAGGTACAGCTACAGCACACTGTCACCTCCTTAGGTACAGCTACAGCACACTGTTCCCCCCTCAGGTACAGCTACAGCACACTGTCCCCCCCTCAGGTACAGCACA
Organism: Dendropsophus ebraccatus; assembly: GCF_027789765.1. Taxonomy (NCBI): domain Eukaryota; kingdom Metazoa; phylum Chordata; class Amphibia; order Anura; family Hylidae; genus Dendropsophus; species Dendropsophus ebraccatus. Next base: position 1,525,125 of record NC_091464.1, on the reverse strand, counting down.
CTGTCACCACTTCAGGTACAGCTACAGCACACTGTCACCACCTCAGGTACAACTACAACACACCACCTCAGGTACAGCTACAGCATACTGTCACCACCTCAGGTACAGCACACTGTCACCACCTCAGGTACAGCTACAGCACACCCCCTCAGGTACAGCTACAGCACACTGTCACCCCCTCAGGTACAGCTACAGCACACTGTCACCACCTCAGGTACAGCTACAGCACACTGTCACCACCTCAGGTACAGATACAGCACACTGTCACCACCTCAGGTACAGCTACAGCACACTGTCACATCCTCAGGTACAGCTACAGCACACTGTCACCACCTCAGGTACAGATACAGCACACCACCTCAGGTACAGCTACAGCATACTGTCACCACCTCAGGTACAGCTACAGCGCACTGTCACCTCCTCAGGTACAGCTACAGCACACTGTCACCACCTCAGCTACAGCTACATCACACTGTCACCCCCTCAGGTACAGCCACAGCACACTGTCACCTCCTCAGGTACAGCTACAGCACACCACCTCAGGTACAGCTACAGCACACTGTCACCACCTCAGCTACAGCTACAGCACACTGTCACCACCTCAGCTACAGTTACAGCACACTGTCACCTCCTCAGGTACAGCTACAGCACACCACCTCAGGTACAGCTACAGCACACTGTCACCTCCTCAGGTACAGCTACAGCGCACTGTCACCCCCTCAGGTACAGCTACAGCACACCGTCACCACCTCAGGTACAGGTACAGCACACTGTCACCCCCTCAGGTACAGCTACCCACACTGTCACCACCTCAGGTACAGCTACAGCACACTGTCACCCCCTCAGGTACAGCTACAGCACACTGTCACCACCTCAGGTACAGCTACAGCACACTGTCACCACCGCAGGTACAGCTACAGCACACTGTCACCACCTCAGGTACAGCTACAGCACACTGTCATCACCTCAGCTACAGCTACAGCACACTGTCACCACCTCAGCTACAGCACACTGTCACCACCTCAGCTACAGCTACAGCACACTGTCAGCACTTCAGGTACAGCTATAGCACACTGTCACCCCCTCAGGTACAGCTACAGCACACTGTCACCACCTCAGGTACAGCTACAGCACACTGTCACCACCTCAGGTACAGCTACAGCACACTGTCACCACCTCAGGTACAGCTACAGCACACTGTCACCCCCTCAGGTACAGCTACAGCACACTGTCATCACCTCAGCTACAGCACACTGTCATCACCTCAGCTACAGCACACTGTCACCACCTCAGGTACAGCTACAGCACACTGTCACCCCCTCAGGTACAGCTACAGCACACTGTCATCACCTCAGCTACAGCACACTGTCACCACCTCAGGTACAGATACAGCATACTGTCACCACCTCAGGTACAGCTACAGCACACTGTCACCACCTCAGGTACAGCACACTGTCACCACCTTAGGTACAGCTACAGCACACTGTCACCACCTCAGCTACAGCACACTGTCACCACCTTAGCTACAGCACACTGTCACCACCTCAGGTACAGCTACAGCACACTGTCACCACCTTAGCTACAGCACACTGTCACCACCTCAGGTACAGCTACAGCACACTGTCACCTCCTCAGGTACAGCTACAGCACACTGTCACCACCTCAGGTACAGCTACAGCACACTGTCACCACCTCAGGTACAGCTACAGCACACTGTCACCACCTTAGCTACAGCTACAGCACACTGTCACCCCCTCAGGTACAGCTACAGCACACTGTCACCACCTCAGGTACAGCTACAGCACACTGTCACCCCCTCAGGTACAGCTACAGCACACTGTCACCTCCTCAGGTACAGCACACTGTCACCACCTCAGCTTCCACGCACTGTCACCACCTCAGGTACAGCTACAGCACACTGTCACCACCTCAGGTACAGCTACAGCACACTGTCACCACCTCAGCTACAGCACACTGTCACCACCTCAGGTACAGATACAGCACACTATCACCACCTCAGGTACAGCTACAGCACACTGTCACCACCTCAGGTACAGCACACTGTCACCACCTCAGGTACAGATACAGCACACTGTCACCCCCTCAGGTACAGCTACAGCACAGTGTCACCACCTCAGGTACAGCTACAGCACAGTGTCACCACCTCAGGTACAGATATAGCACACTGTCACCCCCTCAGGTACAGCTACAGCACACTGTCACCCCCTCAGCTACAGCGCACTGTCTCCTCCTCAGGTACAGCTACAGCACAGTGTCACCACCTCAGGTACAGCTACAGCACACTGTCACCACCTCAGGTACATCTACAGCACACTGTCACCACCTCAGGTACATCTACAGCACACTGTCACCACCTCAGGTACAGCTACAGCACACTGTCACCACCTCAGCTACAGCTACAGCACACTGTCACCCCCTCAGGTACAGCTACAGCACACTGTCACCACCTCAGGTACAGCACGCTGTCACCCCCTCAGGTGCAGCTACAGCACACTGTCACCACCTCAGGTACAGCTACAGCACACTGTCACCACCTCAGGTACAGCTACAGCACACGGTCACCCCCTCAGCTACAGCTACAGCACACTGTCACCACCTCAGGTACAGCGCACTGTCACCACCTCAGGTACAGCTACAGCACACTGTCACCACCTCAGGTACAGCTACAGCACACTGTCACCCCCTCAGCTACAGCTACAGCACACTGTCACCACCTTAGGTACAGCTACAGCACACTGTCACCACCTCAGGTACAGCTACAGCACACTGTCACCACCTCAGCTACAGCTACAGCACACTGTCACCACCTCAGGTACAGCTACAGCACACTGTCACCCCCTCAGGTACAGCTACAGCACACTGTCACCACCTCTGGTACAGCTACAGCACACTGTCACCCCCCTCAGGTACAGCTACAGCACACTGTCACCACCTCAGGTACAGCTACAGCACACTGTCATCACCTCAGGTACAGCTACAGCACACCACCTCAGGTACAGCTACAGCACACTGTCACCTCCTCAGGTACAGCTACAGCACACTGTCACCACCTCAGGTACAGCTACAGCACACTGTCACCCCCTCAGGTACAGCTACAGCACACTGTCACCACCTCAGGTACAGCTACAGCACACTGTCACCACCTCTGGTACAGCTACAGCACACTGTCACCACCTCAGGTACAGCTACAGCACACTGTCACCACCTCAGGTTGGGGCCTGGGTGCTCGTAGATTGTTTATTTTGTTTTGATATTTTCCATTGTATTCAGAATAAAGAAATCTTAATTAAACTGAACCAATCACCTCAAAAACGCATATATAGCTTTTTAAATGTGCTGTTAGAGCCCACAGCACACTTTCCATACATGTTTCTATATACTCCCTGCCTCCCCCGTGTAATTCATAAAGTAACTTTATAAAACTGGCGCCCGGTATCCAAATTACATCAGGTAGTCACCTGGGCGGTGTTCGGCTAGATGGTAGTCACAGTCAGTCCGGGTCCCCTGGGCGTTCTTCGGCGGTAATCACGCCACTCTGGGCGTGATTCAAATCACCCAGTAGCTCAGACGTCACTCGGGAGCGCGCCGTGCACGACGTCGGCCCACCTTGGTTCTTAAGCCGCCGCGCATGCGCAGTACAGCCGCTCCCATTCAGGCTGTACTGCACCTGTGCAGAATATCCTCGAACTCAATGCGAGCCGGAGTTCGAGGCTATTCTGCACAGGCGCAGTACAGCCTGAATGGGAGCGGCTGTACTGCGCATGCGCGGCGGCGTAAGAACATGGGCGCGCCGACGTCGTGCACGGCGCGCTCCCGAGTGACGTCGGAGCTACTGGGTGATTTGAATCACGCCCAGAGTGGCGTGATTACCGCCGAAGAACGCCCAGGGGACCCGGACTGACTGTGACTACCATCTAGCCGAACACCGCCCAGGTGACTACCTGATGTAATTTGGATACCGGGCGCCAGTTTTATAAAGTTACTTTATGAATTACACGGGGGAGGCAGGGAGTATATAGAAACATGTATGGAAAGTGTGCTGTGGGCTCTAACAGCACATTTAAAAAGCTATATATGCGTTTTTGAGGTGATTGGTTCCCTTTAAATGTAACCTTTTTTTTTAATGTTTGTGAATCTTAGGTGACAATAATGAGGAGATCCAGACTCTAATCCAGAACTATATCCATGAGATAGAAGAGCTGAGGTGAGTGTACATGAAATGTTGTGTTCCTAGCGCTCATTGTTTGTGTGACCATTGTTCAGCCCCTGTGGGACATATTGTTCCGTCTGCCTTCCCTCTTAGTGCCCCATGATCATTGCCGGTGTCTGTCACCTATTGTTCCGTCTGCCTTCCCTCTTAGTGCCCCATGATCATTGCCGGTGTCTGTCACATATTGTTCCGTCTGCCTTCCCTCTTAGTGCCCCATGATCATTGCCGGTGTCTGTCACCTATTGTTCCGTCTGCCTTCCTCTTAGTGCCCCATGATCATTGCCGGTGTCTGTCACCTATTGTTCCGTCTGCCTTCCCTCTTAGTGCCCCATGATCATTGCCGGTGTCTGTCACATATTGTTCCGTCTGCCCTCTCCTTAGTGCCCCATGATCATTGCCGGTGTCTGTGACATATTGTTCCGTCTGCCTTCCCTCTTAGTGCCCCATGATCATTGCCGGTGTCTGTGACATATTGTTCCGTCTGCCCTCCCCTTAGTGCCCCATGATCATTGCCGTTGTCTGTCACATATTGTTCCGTCTGCCTTCCCCTTTAGTGCCCCATGATCATATCCGGTGTCTGTCACATATTGTTCCATCTGCCCTCCCCTTAGTGCCCCATGATCATTGCCGGTGTCTGTCACATATTGTTCCGTCTGCCCTCCCCTTAGTGTCCCATGATCATTGCCAGTGTCTGTCACCTATTGTTCCGTCTGCCCTCCTCTTAGTACCCCATGATCATTGCCGGTGTCTGTCACCTATTGTTCCGTCTGCCTCCCCCTTTAGTGCCCCATAATCATTGCCGGTGTCTGTCACCTATTGTTCCGTCTGCCTTCCTCTTAGTGCCCCATGATCATTGCCGGTGTCTGTCACCTATTGTTCCGTCTGCCTTCCTCTTAGTACCCCATGATTATTACCGGTGTCTGTCACCTATTGTTCCGTCTGCCTTCCTCTTAGTGCCCCATGATCATTGCCGGTGTCTGTCACCTATTGTTCCGTCTGCCTTCCTCTTAGTGCCCCATGATCATTGCCGGTGTCTGTCACCTATTGTTCCGTCTGCCTTCCTCTTAGTACCCCATGATTATTACCGGTGTCTGTCACCTATTGTTCCGTCTGCCTTCCTCTTAGTGCCCCATGATCATTGCCGGTGTCTGTCACATATTGTTCCATCTGCCCTCCCCTTTAGTGCCCCATGATCATTGCCGGTGTCTGTCACCTATTGTTCCGTCTGCCCTCCCCTTAGTGCCCCATGATCATTGCCGGTGTCTGTCACCTATTGTTCCGTCTGCCTTCCTCTTAGTGCCCCATGATTATTACCGGTGTCTGTCACCTATTGTTCCGTCTGCCTTCCTCTTAGTACCCCATGATTATTACCGGTGTCTGTCACCTATTGTTCCGTCTGCCTTCCTCTTAGTGCCCCATGATTATTACCGGTGTCTGTCACATATCGATGGCCTTGCCTTGGGGTTAGCCATTTATGGTGGGGGGGCTTCAGCTCCCAGCCCCCTGACTGCTTGCATACTGCAGGATTGTGGTCTTAATGCAGGTGTCATGTAGCTGCATGGACTGATGGAGTAGACCGAGGTAGATGGGACTGAGCTACAGCTTCTGCTTCCACCCGAGGTTGTTGAGCCCTGACTGCCATCAGTGGTGTGCTGCGCACTGCTAGTTGCGACCATTGCTGGATCCTACCACGGAATAACACTGAGGTCCTGGGTCTGCCAAGCAATAAGCTGGTAGCGTTTCACCTGCATTCGCATTGAAGTGATACCAAGGTTTTCACCCTGTCTGCGTCTCACCCTTAGGTTACAGAGGTGCACACCGCTACATTTTTATTGCTGCCCACTTCTAAAAACCGCCACACAGTGGTGGAACGTTGTTTGCATACTGGTTGGAGGGCGTCCCGGTTGGAGGGCGTCCCGGTTATACGGCATACTGGTTGATGCCGCTGCTGCCTGAGGGGACCCTCTGAGCCCCTGGAACCCTTCCCCTTTTTGGCTTGGGATCTTCAGATTCTGCCACAATACTGGTTCTGCACTACACCACCTTCCTCCCCTGATGGTGATGATGCCGCTCTGTGTGCCATGTGTAGTCCGCTACATCATCATCGTTATCATCCATGCATGTTTCACTGCCACTTCTTAGTTCCTCCAGGGCCTGGCGATAGCTTCCCATTGATGGTTCCCCAGAGAACCCCCACCCTATCAGCCTGAGAAGGTATTGGGCAGCCATTTGTATGCACACAGTTCTCGGTGGCGTATGCTTGGCACTAGGACCACCACTGGCTGACTCCTCTGGCTTTGTTTTCTTGGTTTTCTGACACCTTTTTCTGTTTTTCCTAAGCTTTTGCTTTTTGTGGGGTAAGCTGTAGTTGTTGGGACCATTTTGGGGTACTTGTGGCATTTTCTTTAGTTTTTATTACATTTTTTGATGGGTTTCACTTTGAGGGGATAAATAGCATTCATAGGTTAATTATATGGGTCGGTATGAATGTAGCAATATCAAATATGAATATTTATATTTCTGTTATATCTCGGGGAGAGGGGCCCCTGACAACATCCGGAAGGTTCCAGATCTTATTCAGGGGTCTAATGCTCGTTCGAGGTCTCGCATGCTATTGGCACTTGGCACAGAAAAGGCCTTGGACAGTGTGTCCTGGGCCTACCTCTTCGGGGCTCTGCAATTATTGGGGTTTGGGGGGGGGCGGTCTTGTGTCCATATCCTGCACCTTCTCTACTCTTTTCTGTCTGCTTCCTTCCTCAAAGCCATTGAGAATTCCCATAGCCGGGGGAACTTGGCAGGGGTGTCCCTTGTCCCCAACCCCTTGTGCGCTGGCAGTGGAACCCCTGGTGACGTCCATCCGCTCCAGTCCACATATCCAGGGAGTAGCTATAGCTTCTTGTTTATGTAAACGTCACCTTTTGGCTGATGATTGGTTCCTTACCCTCTGACGTCTCTCCCTAATCTATTTAAGACTCTTCTAATTCTTCTTTTTCTGATTGTGAGAAAATCTCATGTCTTGGTATAAACCAGTAGAAATTGGAAACATTACACTGTAATATCCCTAGCACCCAGCAGGAATCCATAGAACATAATTTCGTCTTCCACTCCCCAAGCCCTCTCACTTTCCTGTCCCGGGGTCAAACCTCTCTTTCTAATGTCTACTCCTCCAGTTACCCTTCCCTCCTGTCTCTATTATAGCTGACCTTATAAGATGGGACGTACCACCTCTTTCATGGTTGGGCAGGATGAACACGGTCAGGATGGCGGTACAGCCTGGTATACGTTTTACTTTCGAGACATACAAGGTCTCCAAAGAGACATTAAGAGATTAATTTGGAATGAGAAAACGCCAAAAACATAATGTGTATTCACAAACGGTTAGGTGACCTGTCAGTCCCACACCTGACCAATTATTATACGGCAGCACGATTAGCTAGATAAGAACGTGCCGGAAAGTTCGCCTAGCTGGGTGCGGCTGGAGTCTGACTTGGTCTCCTCTGTACTCACTTCCCGCCTTGATGTGGTCAAGTCTGCCCTCCCTACCAAGTCTACACACCTCAGCCAGATAGTGCTTATCCCATGGCATTGTGGAGGAGGTCAGGGTTAGGAGTAAACTACAATCTGCCGTCTCCGTGGTACTCCCCATATTATATGACCCCCAGTTCCAGCCTGGTCTCCAACCTGGCCTGTTTCAGTGGTGGACGACCAATAGCTTATCGAGACTACGGGATTCCCTAAGTGGTAAGCGCCTTACAACCCTAGATGAGCTTAGTAACCGAGTGCACCCGCCACCCTCTGAGACAAATTTCTTTATTTTTACCTTCTTTGGAAATATCGGGCAAGGAGATATCAACCACAGATTAGCATGATTTCCGCCTAGTAGACCCGTGATGTTGTGGCGGCTATTATACTCTTCATCGGACTCCTTCCCGAGCGACCAGAAGTTCCCATACATGTCTCAGTGGGAGTCCGATTAAAGATATCCTTGTCTTCTCCAGGGCTGTGGAGTCGGAGTCGGAGCTAGTTTTGGCTGGAGTCGGAGCTAGTTTTGGCTGGAGTCGGAGCTAGTTTTGGCTGGAGTCGGAGCTAGTTTTGGCTGGAGTCGGAGTCCGAAAGAAATGTACTGACTAAAAAAAATCTTTAAAAAATTTAGGCTTGTGTTTTGATATGAATTTTATAAGTTTTGCTCATCATTATATTTTATGAGCAACATTCTATTAGGACACTGGCCCTATTAGATAAGGGTGGTCGGGGAATATATCAGTAATAGGACACTGGCCCTATTAGATAAGGGTGGTCGGGGAATATATCAGTAATGGGACACTGGCCCTATTACATAAGGGTGGTCGGGGAATATATCAGTAATGGGACACTGGCCCTATTACATAAGGGTGGTCGGGGAATATATCAGTAATAGGACACTGTAATAGGACACTGGCCCTATAACATAAGGGTGGTCGAGGAATATATCAGTAATAGGACACTGGCCCTATTAGATAAGGGTGGTCAGGGAATATATCAGTAATAGGACACTGGCCCTATTACATAAGGGTGGTCGGGGAATATATCAGTAATAGGACACTGGCCCTATTACATAAGGGTGGTCGGGGAATATATCAGTAATAGGACACTGGCACTATTACATAAGGGTGGTCGGGGAATATATCAGTAATAGGACACTGGCCCTATTACATAAGGGTGGTCGGGGAATATATCAGTAATAGGACACTGGCCCTATAACATAAGGGTGGTTGAGGAATATATCAGTAATAGGACACTGGCCCTATTAGATAAGGGTGGTCAGGGAATATATCAGTAATAGGACACTGGCCCTATTACATAAGGGTGGTCGGGGAATATATCAGTAATAGGACACTGGCCCTATTACATAAGGGTGGTCGGGGAATATATCAGTAATAGGACACTGGCCCTATTACATAAGGGTGGTCGGGAAATATATCAGTAATAGGACACTGGCCCTATTAGATAAGGGTGGTCGGGGAATATATCAGTAATAGGACACTGGCCCTATTACATAAGGGTGGTCGGGGAATAGATCAGTAATAGGACACTGGCCCTATTAGATAAGGGTGGTCGGGGGATATATCAGTAATAGGACACTGGCCCTATTAGATAAGGTTGGTCAGGGAATATATCGGTAATAGGACACTGGCCCTATTACATAAGGGTGGTCGGGGGATATATCAGTAATAGGACACTGGCCCT
>NC_091464.1:1510158-1515568 GCF_027789765.1 Dendropsophus ebraccatus | reverse complement strand
AGACACGCGCGCCAACCTGCGCCGGCCCTGACAAGGGGGAGGGGAGTCCTCACCTAACCACGCCAGGCGAAAGGATCTAAAACAAGGACCAAAAGGGGGGGAGGAGGACAAGACAAGGGAATCAAAGGAACTTGGGGCTCTGGACTCCCCTGGGTTGCTCTAGCCCTACAGGTCGATTCACCTCACGCACTCACGCTTTACGCCCTGCTCCCGGGCCGTAACTCGAGCGTAAATCGCCACCTGCCGCCTTCCGCACACCCCGACACCAGACACCCACTTGGCCACGAACACTGCCTGCTCGTTGGCCAACACAAACACGACACTTCGCTGTATCTGGACCCACCAGTCGCTGTCATACACGTGACCCACTGACCGCAGCCAGACACACATCCACGAAGCACGCACACAGAACCTTGCTATGTTGGGACCCACCGGCTGTCGTCATACACGTAACCTTCCAGCCGCTGCCCAGACACCCAAACACAACATACATACACAACTTTGCTGCCACCACCCTATCTATTCCTTACTGGGGAGACAGGGAACCCCAAAGTGTTCCACCCGCAAGCAGACACACCCACACGGTAGAGTAAGCCACCCGGTCATACACTATACGGTCAACACGCACATGCACTCTTCCTGGAGATAACTAGGTTCGTTTAGGCTACAAGACAAACCATCAAACTTTTAGGTTTAATGCATTAAAATGGACAGTACTTGGTTACAACAAAGATGGTTACAAAAGACATACAGACACTGCAAACAAATAAAACAAAACGGATAAAATAAGAAAGTTCTAATACTTAGCACAGGATGCGTCGTATAGGTTCTTCCTTCCCAGGGGATTTGGGCTTAGAAAGTGGTGCACAAACCAATTCGATTGGATCCCCAACTTTGTGACAATTACATGTTCCCTAGGTCTCACTTTTATGTAAGACCTGAAAGGGTTGGGCTGAGGGCGTCACCTGACATCTGTGACTCCGCCCCTTTGGGCAGAGCTTCAGCTGCCCCCTCAGCCTCAAGGGAACACACTTGGACATATCAAAAAAGATACTTCCCCAGGCACCATATCAATGGTACGGGCCCCAGCCCTTGTTCATAACTCATATCTCGCCGTTCTGATTCCTGGCATATCAAACATCATATGCCTCGGACACTCAGAAGGTGAGATATCCCTTATGGCATGATGAGGACAGGTAGACAGGCCATGTTTGGACTCCCTGCGATGTCCTCATCATACCCAACACAATGGTATGGCTTCCGTGGCTCTATTTTTTATTTTGACAAAGGTATGAAAGATTTCATATTCCTTTTCTTAAAGAGCATCCACCCCCTGCTGGCATGGAGTCAGTGAGCCTGCCTCAGAGGTGCGAAGTCAACACTCTAGCTACAATCTACTCCACCATCTTCTTTACAGCTCCATGCTTATTCCCCCATGCAGAGAGACTTTTGGTCTTTTACACAAGGTAATCAGACGGCCTGACTCCAAGCTAATCAATAAGTCCATATGATTAACTTGCGTCAGCTATGGGTTATTGCTATTAGACTAAATCTATAAAATATCAATCACAATCTATAAAATATCCACTGCATGAATACATATAAACCACACCACACCTAAACCACTTTACATATTCATGAATAAGGACAGGGCTGTCCATATTCCTTACACCTCCCCCTTTTATGAGATGGCAAGGGAGATCGATTCACAGATCATCTCCCGGCCATCTCCATGCTCCTTTTCTCTGATGGGACAACCCATTAGCAGGGGGAAGCACATCCTTTCTGACCAAGTCCCAGAATTATGAGTGGAGGTCAGCCGACCTCTCACACAGATATCAAGTATATCATAACCACTGGTGGCCACAATTACAGAGTTTACATAGCAATGGTACAGGAAACATCCTCCAATCTTAAGAAAGTCCTCTACCTTCCTAGAATCCCAAGGCATCTCATGAAGAGGTCTCGTCCCGGCCACCCACAAACTGTTGATATCTGGGGGGTCAGTTTTGATGTTGAAGGGCCTCTCATCTTTGACTCCTCTCGTAGTTAGAGAGACAACAAGTTCATTGACCAAGGACCCCCAATGATCCAGATGGATCCACTGAACTTTTTCCACCTTGTAATCCATTTGGATAGTCCATTTTAATAAGGACTCCAACGGTTCCCATCACCTCCATGGTTTCCTCCACACAGTTCCTAGTCTCTGCATCTGGGAACTCTTTAGAAATGTTCTTGTACTTCAGGCTGCATTTAGCTATAGGAACACCGTCCATGCCTTCCTCAGTTGGCTTATGGACAACAGCCTCCGCTGCAGGATGTCCCTCCTGTATGGCAACACAGAAAAAAGCCCCGGCATCACAGGGCCCTTTACATATATCACAGTCTCCCACATCAGTATCTGCTTTATCAATGGGATACTCCACGCTAATGTCCATACCTCCAGCAGGTTCCTGGACATTGGAGTCCTCCGACTCCACACAGCTTTTTGGGGACAGCTCCCTAATCCCAGGGTGGGAGGCTGTCCCTTGCACAGATTTGGACTCTTCACACTGCTGAGACACAGAATCCATAGTGGCAGGAACACAGTCCATTTTCAAACTTATGGGGGCTTCCGGGCTGACCACCCCATCTCTGTTTACAGACATCAGGGTTCTTGCACACCACCTCCACCATGCAAAACATCTCAAAAGGACAGTCAGCCTCTTGGGTACCCCACCACCTCAGCATCAGTGGGTTCACAAGCAATATCCTCCTTCGACAGTCCATTTAGATAAAGTGGTGTCTCCAGGGAGGGGTTACACCAGATGCTAGTGGTTGCAGCACTTCCCAGGTCCTTGGAACAGTCCAACAATCCTCCACCATTTCCCACAGGCCCACATGTTGTAATATTACAGTCCTTGCCATCGGTATCACACAGTACCTGGCTGGTTCTGCTGATCTCCTCCTCAGGTGCTGCTGTGTTTTCCATAACTGGGGTCTCCACATGCTGGAGTGTCCACGGCTCCACATTGGTTCCCAGCCACACACTAGTAGCCACCTCTTGTTCTGGCACAGTCCTTGTAATAACAGTGTCCTTGGGGTTTAGCATCTTGGCGCTCCTTTTTCCACACTCTTGGATGAGTGCACGTTTAATGGTGTTATAGTCCTGGTAAGCCTCCACAGGTAAGCAAACCAAAGTTTCCAGCAGGTTTCCCCTAAGCAGCAGATGAAGTTGTGTGCCCATTTTTCCGCCGGCACATAGAATTGTAGACAAATCTCTTCAAACAGAGGCCCCAGGGTGTGTAGGTCCTCATCTGTCTCCATGATGGGCAAATAGTCAGGATCGGGCCCATACAGCATTGCCCCCACACGGCTCCCAAGCAGTTGTGCCAACTTCCTCTGGAATTCTCTCATAGCTTCTATCTCGGGTTGGACGTATTTCAGGCGTATCAGGGGCTCATATATACTTAGATTCCGCAGGTACTTCGCAGGCAGATATCCATGATCCTCATGGTTTACAAATAAAAAGATAGAAAAGAAAAACAAGATAGGGGAGGGGAATTGTTTGCACGTATGTCTACAGAACAAAAATCAAGCACTGTGTTTGTCTTGTATGCTGGTCCACCTCGCAAGGTATCTACCAGCCTTTAGTGTCAGGAACAATTCCGTAAACCAGACACTAAAGCCTAATCACACAAAAAAGTGATATCCCACCGCTGCTAACCAATTTGTCACGACACGCGGCAAACTGCGCCGGCCTCCTGCACTGACAAGGGGGAGGGGAATCCTAACCACACCAGGCGGAAAGGATCTAAAACAAGATCAAAAAGGGGGGGGAGGAAGGACAAGACAAGGGAATCAAAGGAACTTGGGGCTCTGGACTCCCCGGGTTGCTCTTAGCCCTACAGGTCGATTCACCTCACGCACTCACGCTTTACGCCCTGCTCCCGGGCCGTAACTCGAGTGTAAATCGCCACCTGCCGCCTTCCACACACCCCGACACCAGACACCCACTTGGCCACGAACACTGCCTGCTCGTTGGCCAACACCAACACGACACTTCGCTGTATCTGGACCCACCAGTCGCTGTCATACACGTGACCCACTGACCGCAGCCAGACACACATCCACGAAGCACGCACACAGAACCTTGCTATGTTGGGACCCACCGGCTGTCGTCATACACGTAACCTTCCAGCCGCTGCCAGACAACCCAAACACAACATACATACACAACTTGCTGCCACCACCCTATCTATTACCTTACTGGGGAGACAGGGAACCCCAAGAGTGTTCCACTCGCAAGCAGACACACCCACACGGTAGAGTAAGCCACCCGGTCATACACTATACGGTCACACACCGCACATGCACTCTTCTGGAGATAACTAGGTTCGTTTAGGGCTACAAGACAAACCATCAAACTTTTAGGTTTAATGCATTAAAATGGACAGTACTTGGTTACAAAAAGATGGTTACAAAAAGACATACAGACACTGCAAACAAATAAAACAAAAAGGATAAAATAAGAAAGTTCTAATACTTAGCACAGGATGCGTCGTATGGTTCTTCCTCCCCAGGGGATATGGGCTTAGAAAGTGGTGCACAAACCAATTCGATTGGATCCCCAACTTTGTGACAATTACATGTTCCCTATGTCTCACTTTTATGTAAGACCTGAAAGGTGTTGGGCTGAGGGCGTCACCTGACATCTCTGACTTCCGCCCCCTCTGGGCAGAGCTTCAGCTGCCCCCTCAGCCCTCAAGGGAACACACTTGGACATATCAAAAAAAGATACTTCCCCAGGCACCATATCAATGGTACGGGTCCCAGCCCTTGTTCATAACTCATATCTCGCCGTTCTGATTCCTGGCATATCAAACATCAGATGCCCTCGGACACTCAGAAGGTGAGATACCCCCTTATGGCATGATGAGGACAGGTAGACAGGCCATGTTTGGACTCCCTGCGATGTCCTCATCATACCCAACACAATGGTATGGCTTCCGTGGCTCTATTTTTTATTTTGACAAAGGTATGAAAGATTTCATATTCCTTTTCTTAAAGAGCATCCACCCCCTGCTGGCATGGAGTCAGTGAGCCTGCCTCAGAGGTGCGAAGTCAACACTCTAGCTACAATCTACTCCACCATCTTCTTTACAGCTCCATGCTTATTCCCCCATGCAGAGAGACTTTTGGTCTTTTACACAAGGTAATCAGACGGCCTGACTCCAAGCTAATCAATAAGTCCATATGATTAACTTGCGTCAGCTATGGGTTATTGCTATTAGACTAAATCTATAAAATATCAATCACAATCTATAATCTATAATCTATAATCCACTGCATGAATACATATAAACCACACCACACCTAAAACCACTACATATTCATGAATAAGGACAGGGCTGTCCATATTCCTTACAAT